>NW_028242885.1:0-12197 GCF_964263255.1 Lissotriton vulgaris
CAGAAATAATGTAAAATTTTGGATGTGAATGAATGCAATTTAATTATTTAAAAAAATGTTTTTATTTAAAGAGTTTTATATAGCGCTGGCTAGACCCGAAGGTATCAGAGCTCTTTACATAAGGTTCCACATAGTTGCAAACTTACATCAGTTACAATTTACCAACGATAACAGTAAAAATATTTAAGGAGCATAGAAGAAAAGGAAAATGGGGTGGAGAAGAGAGAGGGGGTTAGGGAAAAAGGGGTAGGGAATAGATACGACGGAGAAACGAAGGGAAAGTCTGCCCAGGCCCGGCTGGGTAGGTGACGGCCGAGGGGGAATCCGCAGCCCATCTCCTCTTCAGCTATCATGTAGCTCCACCGGGCATCAGTCAAATAGCTAGCTCCTCCTCCCCCCTCCCATACCAACCCCCCAAACAGGTTGTGACCCTTCCACCCCCCCCCCCCCCATAACTGCAAACATATGGTCCACAGTAGTGAATTTAAGGGAGTCATCCTAATGGGGTACGCGAGTTCGCCGGCAATCTACCCTGCACTCATGGCATGGTGGCCGAGATTTCAACACGCCTCCACAGTCACAGGTACCGGTCAATACCAGGCACCAACAATCGATCGCCTATTCCTGTAAATCAACGTATAGAGCAACCTCCAGCATACATTATTTAGGTCAACTATAAGTAATGCACTGAAGCATCAAGTTACAGCACCACAGCAATTACAATATTGCACTTATCTGCATATCCAGCGTATGGGCACATGTCCTTCAATCATTGTCACTCAAATTGTTCACAGTCTGTGATGTACCACTCAACGCCTGTTGTTTCTGTTCCTTGGCCATCTGTTTTGCATAATTCAGTGCTGCTTTAGCGTCCTTGAAGAATGTAGGCTTTCCGTGACCTTGAACTCTTAGTTTAGCAGGATAGATGGTTAAAAAATATACAAATAATACAAATTATTAATTTTGTTATATGTTAATAACAGTTTTACATTTTTTAAATTATTGTAGCAGTACATTTTATTAAATATAATTACATTATTGTATGTTAATTCTATTAATCACTTTAATCATGAATAATGCAAATTATTTCAATTTTTTAATTTTGGCTTGAATTTAAGTTTTAATTTAAACTTCAGAAATATAATTTAAATGCAATATATTTACAATAAATAAAGATATATTTTAAAATGTAGTTAATAGTGTCTCTAGTATATTTTCCTAAGTTCTACACTGAGAATGAATAGATGTACATTAATGTCTAGCATGAAAATATGTTTCCAATTTCGATAAACTCTTTCACATTTCCCTATACTGCGGGGAGACTGTAGTTGAGGTGGAGATCTAGGGAAACATTCTTTATATTTTACCATAGGTAAATCACCAGAGTTGGGGAAGATCTCTCTATGGCATGGTATGGGGAAAAGTAAAAAAAATGAATTCAACTTGGAAAAAGTTTATAAAAATATGTTTATGTTATATATTAATGTAGATTCATTTTATATATTTATTTATTTAAAATTAAACAAAAATGCTACAGCACTATTAGCTACATTTTGAATAAAAATCGAATTATTTAAGCATTATTAAATCACAAACAAATACTTTTTTCACAAGTTTAAATAAAAAAATACATTCCCCCTAAACTATTTTGTATTATGCCTTACTAATTATTTAAATGGATATATAGAATGAATTACAAGTAATTTTATTATATTTATTGTTACATTAATTTTTATAGATATATGTTAGTACATTAAATGATAATGATAACTGATATTTATTTAAATGTGTAACTATTTTAAATTCTGTATTTTCAATTAACATTATTTCCTATGGGGTTTATATTTAAGTCCCCACCTCCACTGTTTTCTGTGGGAGGTGGGGCCATGTGTGGCCATGTGTGGTGCTAGGCTTATTTCCAGTTGGTATTCTTTTATTAGTTACTTACACTCATAACTTTGGCTTTTCCACGGGATGGAGACATGTACTTCTACATTTTTGGATAACTTTACATTTGTATTTTGTGAATAGCCAAAAATAGTAAAATTACTAAAAAGTGTAAAAGTAAAGTTATAGATGTAGATTACGGTTGTACGATGGTACAACACATGCAATTGCATTGCATGCCTTTGACACACATATTTTTGCGCGCATGCTTTTACAGCATATATGTATTTAGAACGATGCCAATACCACACATTGTTTTTAGATTTAAAAACAATGTATTTGTGGGGGAGACCCCCACACCCACCAGCCTACCTTAAATGTGTGATATTGGCATGCATTTAAAATACATATTTGCGGTAAAAACATGCACACAATTTTTTTTATTGTAAAGGCACAACGAGGTAAAAACCTCGTTGTAAAGGCTGTTTCCCGTAAATTACTCATATGTGTAACTCACCTTTGTGAATAGCTCTAAATGACATAGTTGGAATGTACTTTGATGAATTTCTACTGAGTAGGATAGGAAACTGGTTTTCATTTATTTAATCCACAAACCCTTTGATCCTATGGCATTTTGTGACATTCAGCTTTACTGGTTGTATGACAGAATATCAATAACAAAAATATCACCTGACATAAATATTGTGACATAAACATCATTTACAAAACTATTACTCCCTTGGCTGAAGATTTTTTTATTGTTAACTCCTATGGGACATAATTTGTAAACAATATTTAGGACTTTATGAGGCAGAATTATTACGTTTTTGTGTAATACAGCGCAGCAACCAAATTCACATGTGTAATGTAAGGTAGAGTGAGCAGTACAGAGCTGTACTTACTAAAAGGGCCTGCTGTTGCTCTCTTCCCCTGTGCAGGTACAGAAACAGGCCTCCTAGCTCCATGCACAACCTTTGTGCAAAGGTATATGTATGACATGTAGCATATATTTTAGACTGGAAGCATACTCTTCCAGTACAAAATCCTATGCGTTGACAATTTTTATAAAATTCCACACATTGGATGAATGCTGTATAGTGCAGCATACCTGCAATGTATGAATTGTTTTAAGAAATAAAATTATTACTGAAACTTTGCACCTCCGTCATGGAGGCATTATTTTTAGATTCAAAGACCAGTCTCACATTCTTAGTTGATCAGGGTTTGCATTAAAAACTATGGGTGCTTGCCCTGTAATTCCCAAGTACCTCCTATGTAATGCCCCCTTGTTGCAATAGCAGCCAGTGTTGTTGGTTTTAGGGTCTTTCTTACCAGTCTTGAGGCGTTGGGACGGTTCCCGGCGTCGGTTCTTGTTAGTCCTGGTTGGCCAAGATAGGGGCGACCCCTTCCAGTAGCGCCAATGAAAGCCGAAGCAGCCAGTGCCCTCCTGCAGGAGTCCAAAGAGCAAATCCTTGGAGGGAAAAAGCCTCTGATGTTAATGATGAGACTACAGGAATGAAGAAAAAGACAAGGAGCAAGAATACACTGGAAGATCAGGGGCCCACAAGGAACCAGGAGAAGACTGGAAGACAAGCTGGCACATAAGGCGCAAGGGGAAAAGAAGCGCCAATGAAAGGAAGGAATCACCAAAAGAGGAACCACAGAACCAACAGAAGCGAGGACACACCAGCAGGAACAAGGAGTGTTGCCACTCAAGGAACAAAATGTTCTGATCCCTTATACACAGAAAAACAGGAAGTGTCATGCAGGAACAGGAAGTGACATACAGGAATAGGAAGTGACATACAGAAACAGAAAGAGACAAAAGAGGAAGGAGAGGTGACGCCATGTTGGATAGGGTAATGAGTGAAGTGCATTACTGAAAGATCACCATGTTAGGAAGGTAAGTAACCCTCCCCTATTGCCTTCTGGGAGCAAGGTGAAGAGTAGAGCAACAATATGGTCTCCAAGGAAGTGGTAACACCAGACGCCCACACCAGGTGAGCGTATTGTCCCAAGGTGCCTCGAGAAGCGGATGAGCCGCAGTGCAAGTATGTGGCATGCCCGAAAACCAACAGGCGGCGCAGGTGCTTTCCGCGACGCTGTTGAAATAGCCACAGCGGGCCGCAATGCTGTACCGCAGCAACCCCAAAGAGGAGGGAAGGGTGCCGGGGTTGCACCGCAGCCGGCGAAGAGTAAACAGGTAGCGCTGTGGGTCGCGAGTCAACCTGCGGTGTAACAGTAGGTCCCCTCCCAAAGCCCCGGGGTTGCCAGGAAAAAGTCAGAAAAAAACGAGTGACAAGAACAGGAGCGTTGACAGAGTCAGCATCGTCCCAAGTATTATCACTGAGGGGATAGCCTTTCCAGTGGACAAGGAACTGCAAACGGCCCCTAAAAAAACTAAAGTCACAGACAGCTTGGACCTCATACTTAGGTACCTCATTGACCAAAACAGGAGGTGTACGAGAAAAAACTTCCTATAGGGATCCAAGACATAGGGTTTCAACTGAGAGGCATGAAAAATAGGAGTTATCCTCCAAGCATGTGGCAGTTGAAATCGAATGGACACAGGATTCACCACTTGAGTAACTTTGAATGACCATAAAAGTGTGGCTTAAATTTGCTACGAGATAACTGAAAAGGTAGCAACTTCGAGGACAGCCAGACTTTGTCATTGACTTGGTATAATGGAGATTGGTGGCGATGGACATCAGCAGTGGCCTTCATTTTGTCTTTAGCTTCTTGGAAATGGACATGAACTTTTGATCTATTGCTCGAGGTGGCGAATAAAGGAAGTTGCCGCTGGAACAGAGGGGCTGTCTTGCAGAACTGAAGGTAAGGTCCTACGATGGAACCATATAAACAAAAGAATGGGGTAGTCTTGGGTGCACTATAACGGAGTAGTTGTAGGAGTATTCTGCCAAGGGTAGGTAGGAGGACAAGTCGCTCTGAGTCGCATTGCAATAACAGCAGAGGAATTGCTTTAGCCCTTGATTTAAGTGTTCTGTTTGGCCATTGGTCTAGGGATAAATCCCGGAGGACAAGGCCACCTCAATATGAAGAGCTTTACAAAAATGTGTCCAGAAATTTGATACATACGGAGGGCCTCGATCCAATACAATCACTCATGGCAGGCCATGGGGGCAGTATATCTCCTGTATGAAGATGCTTCAGAGTTCTCTTGCAGTAGGTAGTTTTTTAAGGGCGGTGAAATGAGCCATCTCAGTGAAAGAATCTATTGTCACCATTATAACCTGGTTACCTGCAGATCGAGGCAGAGAGGAAATGAAGTTGATGGATTTGGTATGCCATAGAGCTGGTGGAACAGGTAGGGGGTGAAGCAATCCCATGGGTTTAGTATGCAATGTTTTGGCTTGGGCACAGACAGACAAGATGACACATAGAATTCAGAATCTTTTCTTAACGACGACCACCAGAAAGAGCAAAGTATTACTTCTAGGGTAGTCTTGGAACCACGATGACCGGCCACGGGAGAATGGTGACACATTTGCAGAGCTTCTAACTGCACCTTTTGTGTAGGAAGAAATAAAGCCCTACCATGGTAGTTGTGTGTCATGTTGCTTGACCGGATCGACTAGCTTCTTCAGTCTTCTTGGTTCTTGGATTTATATTTAGAGTGAACACGGTCTAGGAAAGATTGAACGATGCCAACAATCCTTTGTTGCTCGACTATGTTCTGTTGTGGGGGCGTAGGTCTTTATTGATAATGACAAGACAATGCGTCTGCTTAAGTGCTCTGAGATCCTGGTATATAGGAGATGACAAAGTCATACTGGCTAAAAAAGTAAGCCCACTGGGCTCAATAGCTATTTTGGCATTGAATGTGACAGAGACATTCGAGGTTTCTATTGTCTGTTCTGATTTCAAATGGTTCTTTAGTCCCCATTAGGAACTGCCTCCATTCATCGCAGGCCAGCTTCATGGCAAGTAGTTCTTATTCTAGAACAGAGTAATTCCTTTCAGAGTTTGACAGGACATGTGACAGGTTAAGAAAAAGATGTTCCAGTCCGTCATCTTCTTCTTATTGGTGGAGGATGGCACCAAATGCTCTGTCCGACGCATCTGTCTCCACGACAAATTTCTTTGTTGTGGCAGGGTGTCGTAAAATGGGTACTTGCGTGAAGGCCTTTTTTAGGGACTGAAATGCTTGTTCGGTAGCTCCGGTCCACTTGAACCTTGCCGGATATATTCCTTTTTTAACGTTTGGGATATGTACCTGGATTGGTGAGCAAAGTTGTCAATGAATTGATGGTAAAAGTTTGCCAGACCTAGGAAACACAGTGTTTCATTAATGGTCGAAGGTGGCAGCCAATCCAAAATAGCCTGTACCTTTTGAGGATCCATGGCTATTTTTGTCTTGTTGATTCGGTAACCCAAATATTCCACTTTGGATTTGTCAAATTCACATTTTTCAGGTTCACAGCAGAGTCTATTTTGGCGTAGTCTTTCCAGGACTTGCATGACGTGCGTGCGATGTAACTCAGGAGCTGCTGAGTAGATCAATATATTGTCTAGGTATATAACCACTATCTGGTTTTGGAGATCAGAGAACATTTTGTCCATGAACCTTTGAAAGATGGAAGGGGCGTTATTCAGCCCAAAGGGCATTACTTGGTATTCCAAATGTCCTAACGGGGTTCAAAATGCGATTTTCCACTCATTCCCTTTTTGATTCTAAGGAGATGATAGGCACTCCTTAGATACAACTTGGTGAACATTTGAGCCCCTCTTACCGACTCCAGGATATCCTTAATCAAAGGCAACGGGTAAGGGTCTTTGATGGTGGCTTTATTCAAGCCTCTGAAGTCAATACATGGTCAGAGATCTTTGGTCTTCTAGGGGATGAAGAAGAGGGGCGCCCCAGCAGGTGATGAGGATCAAATGTTGAGGCCACTCTGGAGATTTTCCTCAAGGTATTGTCTGAGAGTCTCTTTCTCGGGTTCAGTGAAAGAATATACTCTTCCGAAAGGTACTGTTGCTCCAGGTTCCAATGGAATGGCACAGTAAAACTCCTTATGAGGAGGTAACTTTGTGTTCGTAGGCTTCTGAAAGATGTCACGTATGTATGGTAGTGACTTGGTATGCCTTGGACGGAGTTAACGGAGGTACAGGCTTCCTTTCTTATCATAGGCATTACCTTAGGAGACCAGTATTCTTCGGTGGGGTAACAGAATTGTTGACATACAGGTTATGTCTGATTAGCCAAGCTATACCTAAGATCATGATGTGGCTGGGTGAGGCGATCAGGTCAAAAGACAGGTGTTCTTGGTGTTTTCCAAATGTAAGTTTTAATAATAATAATAGTGTCATGTCTTTGACTGGACCAGAAATGAGAGGAGTTCCGTCCATAGTATGGACTTGCTCTGGGATCTCTTTAGGGACATGACTAATTCGCCTCTCATTTTCCCATGCTTCATCCAAGTACATCCAACTGGCACCACTATCCAACAATGCTAGTATTTTCTCTTCTACTCCATCTGGCAGCCTTACAAGCATAGTCAGAAGAAAGAGAGAGGTGAAAGTTTCATTTGAGTTACAGATCATAGGGATTCCACACCATCCCGTCCCCTCCCTTCTCACAGAGGACAGGATTTGGCGTTTTCCGACTGCCTAGGAGGACAAGTGGGACAATTGCGAATCATGTGCCCTGAGGCACCACAATACAGACACAGTCCTTGTTTTCTTCTGTGTGAACATTCGGCCTCAGACAGGGGTCCCATAGTTAAGCCTATCTGCATAGGTTCTTCTCCTGTGGAAGGCTGTATGTCGGACACATGAGTTTCTGTTTTATGAACATTTGGTCGGGTTACTCCAGTATGCTGCTGGAGTTGTGACTTTTGTCTCTCTAAACGACGTTTATTGAGACGATGTTCAACTGATAAGGTTAAGTCCATTAACTCAGTCATGGTCCCAGTATGAGGAGAATGTATGAACTTATCTTTGATTTCTTCTTGTAGCCCCAGGCGAAAAAGGGTTACCAATGTTAGTTCCACCCAAGTAGTTTCTGCCGCCAATTGCCTGAAACGTGTGATGTACTGCAAGACATCCTGACTTACTGTCACACAAGGCTTCTTCTGCTGATGTCTCCAGCACAGGTCTTTCAAACATCTGTTTAAATGACTCAAGAAAAGTTGCATAATGAGACAGTTTTGGGTCTTCTGTGGCTACCAAGAATGTTGCCCATGCTAGGGCAGAGCCGGACAAGGCATTAATCAGCTACCCAACTTTAGTTCTATCCAAGTAAAATTGGGCTGGATGAAATGCAAAAAACGCTGCCAAGGAATCCAAGAATTCCTTCAGCTTGTTGGTATCTCCTGAATAATGAGGAGTAGAGGCAGAGACCATGGGTACATCGGATATCTTGTTTGTCAGCACATGACGTAAGGCTATGCTTTCTTCTTGTAGCTGTTGTAGTTCTTGGGCTTGTTGTTAAACCGTCTACACTAATGTGCTTGCTGTTTCTACCTACCCTTGGGTAGGAGAGGACTGTGAAGTATCCATGCGGGTTTTTGGGCATTGCAATGTATCAGTTTTAGGGTATTTCTTACCAGTCTTGAGGCGTTAGGACGGTTTCCGTTTTCGGTTCTTGTAAGTCCTGGTTTGCCGAGATTGGGGTGACCCCATCCGGTAGCCACGGTGCTGCCAACAATGAAAGCCTAAGCAGTCAGGGCCCTCCAGAAGGAGTCACAAGAGGAAAACCCTAGAGGGAAAAAAGCTCTGATATTAATGATGAGAGTCCAGGAATGAAGGAAAAGACAAGGAGCCAAAAAACACTGGAAGACCAGGGGCCCACAAGGAACCAGGATAAGACTGGAAGACAAGCTGGAGCAGAAGGCTCAAGGGGAAAAGAAACATCAACGGAAGAAAGGAATCACCAAAAGAGGAACCACTGAACCAACAGGAACCAGGACACACCAGCAGGAGCAAGGAGTGTTGAAACGTAAGGAAGGAAAGGTTCTGATCTCTTATATACAGAAAAACAGGAAGTGAAATAAAGGAACAGGAAATGACGTACAGTAACAGAAAGTGACAAAACAGGAAGGAGGGGTGCCCCCATCTTGTATAGGGAAAGGAGTGAGGTGCATTACAGAAAGAACACCATGTTAGGAAGGTAAGTGATCCTCCCCTATTGCCTTCTGGGAGCAAGGTGAAGAGGAGAGCAACAATATGGCCCCCAAGGAAGGGGGATCACCAGACGCCCACACCAGGTGGGTGTAATGTCCCAAGGTGCCTCGAGAAGCAGATGGGCCACCGTGCAAGTATGCGGCGTGCCTGAAAACCAACAGGCATTGTAGATGCTTTCCACAACGCCATTGAAATGGCCACAGTGGGCTGTGATGCTGTATAGTGGCTGCCCCGAAGAGGAGGGAGTGGTGCCATGGGGTGAACCGCAACCGGCGAAGAGGAAACAGGTCCTGGGTCGCCACGCGGCGTAACAGGTGTGTGGATAGATGTGGTGTTTAGGGCTAAGCATGTCCCTGGGGCGAATAATGACATTGTGGATGCTTTGTCTCGTTCGCAGTGGCAGCGGTTCCGGCACCTGGCACCGGGAGCGGATATGTGCAAGACCGAGCTGCCGGATGGCATCTGGGCCTTGGGGGAGTGAGGATGATCAGCCTGGTGGACCGTTCAGTTGCTGATACCACAAAGAAGACATATCAGCTGGCATGGTCAGAGTTTGGTGCATTCATGGGGTGGAGTCACGAGTCAAGTATGTGTGACCGGTCAGAGGTAGAACAGGGCGTTAGGCGTTTTGTGCTGTGCTGTATAGATAAGGGATTGACTGCGGCTACGATATCTGGGAAGGGGAACAGCCTTTACGATGTGGCTGTTACACTGCCGTGCCGTTACAACGCGTTTTTTTCAACGCAAGTCGTTACCACGACTTGCGCTGGAGGGCGCTCCAGGACAAGGAATTTTTTAATTTACTATCCAACACCTTTCCTACTGTACGTAGGCTGGTGTTGGAATAGTAAATAAAAAAATTCCTACGTCCGCACCCCCTCCAACGCAAGTCGTGGTAACGACTTGCTTTGAAAAAACCGCGTTGTAATGGCACGCGGTGTAAAAGTACGCGTCGTAGAGCCGTACATCCATCTGGGAAACTGGCAGGGATCTTTTTTTATTGTACTTTGTTTCTGGGGTTTGATCCTACAAAAGATGTGATTGTGAGCAGGAAGCTCCGAGGTTGGGGTAGGGAGCGTAGGATGGGGGGGTAGACTGCGGTAGGCGGTTACATTTGAGCTGTTTGTTCGGCTGGTTGGGATGTTGCCGGAGTGTTGCTATGATCTTTTTGAAGTGAGGATTTTTCGGTTGTGTATAGTGTGGATGTTTTTTGGTGCGTTTTGGGTTTCTGAATTCTTGGGCATGAGGACGCGGGCCGGTAGGGTGTTTGAGGAGATTTGTCTGGATGGGGGGCGCTTGGGGATTTGGTTGGGATATTCCAAGACCGATCAGCTGGGTAGGGGTAAGTGGGTGGGGTTGAATGAGGCGGATGGTGGGGATGTGTGCCCGGTGGCCGAATGGCGGGGGTTCCTGGGAGCCGCACGTGTCACGCAAGGTGAGATTTTCTGTCATGCATCAGGGGCGCGAGTGACGGCTGGCCAGTTGTTAGCGGTGTTGCGCATGGCATTGCGTTGGCTTGGTCTGGAGGCATCTGGTTTTGGGACCCACTCCTTTCGTATTGGGGCTGCGACAGCTGCGGCCCGTTTGGGGTGGTCCTGGGATAGGATTAGATGGCTTGGGAGATGGAAGTCACGCTGTTGAGAGAGGTATGTGAGGAAGTGAGTCGGTCCTGAGGGGAGTCGGTTGGCTGGAACATGGGTTGTGGTTTTGTGTTAACATATTTCTCTTTTGTAGGTTGGGTTGGCGGACTAGGGTCCAAGACGGTAACCTGGATTGTAAATTGTAAATTGTTAATTGATACTTGTATAGCGCACTACTCACCCGCAAGGGTCTCAAGGCGCTTGTACGAATACCGCTGTGGAACCCATCCTGACTTTCCCTGTGAGGCGTCCACTCCTGGGCACCCCCAAGGTGGAGGCCAGGCATCCTTAGCGTTGTGGGGGCCGTTGTGGAGATTAAGCAAGCTATTTCCCAGAGTTGCAGAGTGGAACTCCATGATTGGAATAGGCACCGAGGTGAGAATGATCAGGTCCGTGGAATTTTTGACCCCAAGACCCGCCGAGACGGGGAATTGAACCCTGGTCCCGGGCTAGACCTCTGCATCAGGGTCTGCCGCTCTAATCATTGAGCCACACTTCTCCACTCCTTCGTACATTGGGCATCTAAGTACGCGGAACAACAGGTGTACGGCCGTAACCTGGGACTGAAAGGACATTTACATGAGGTACACTGGTGGGGTACAGGAGGCATGCGATGGGTGGCACTACTGCCCGGGCTCGCTAAAATGGTCTCGCAAAAAGAATACCCGGACCTGTTGATCATTCACCTGGGAGAAAACGATTTGGTGCAGTTGTCAGGTTTGGCGCTTTTGCAGCTGATGCAGAGGGATCTGGAGGAATTGAAGTCAAGGTTTGCAGGGTCTTGCATTGCCTGGATGGAGTTGGTGCCCAGGAAAGTGTGGAGGGGGGCAATGAAACACGGGGCAATTGAGAAAGCACGGAGAAAACTCAACAGGGCGATGAGACTTTTTTGCGGGGACAAGGACATTAAAGTGATCTCACACGGAGGCATTCGACTGGAGGAACCTTTAGTCTTCAGGGACGACGGAGTGCACCTGTCTCGACTGGGGAATGCGTACTATATGATGGAGATGAAAGATGTGGTGAGCATGCTGTGGAATGAGGCGATATGGTGTTGCAGGGAGTGAGTGCGGATGGGTGCAGTTTGCACGGGGACAGCGGACCAGTGGGCGGGGGGGCAGGGAACCGCCCTACAAGGGGTTCCCTGGTTGGTGGTACTTTGAAGGGAGAGGGGGGTCAAGAGCGGGCACACCCATCCCTTGGGGGTGGAAGTTCGAATGGCAGATAGAGGCATGACTGGAAGGTCACAAGGATCGGGCAGGATGACAGGTGATTGGTGGATATGAATGAGGTACGGTATGGGGCATGGAGTGGTTCGTGATGATGTAGAACGGGTGAAGCGTGTGAGAAGTGAAGTGTGAGTTGGGGTTTTGAAGTTATTTAATTGTTGATGTTACTGTTATGTAAGATTACGCAGCCTGGTCTAATAAAATCGCCTTTTACGCTTAAACATTGCGTGGTCTGCTTATTGCGCGATCTCAGAATATACCAGTGTAGTGCAACTGTTCGCCCTGACTACCTTTT